>NC_056471.1:4497671-4532671 GCF_008729295.1 Plectropomus leopardus | reverse complement strand
TTTCTAATATTTTCTACTTGAGTGTGTTGTCTAGGACGATTAAATTCCTCAGCTTCCTGTGTTTGTTGTGACCTCTGCTTTGATTCAGCACACAGACCCGCAGATCCATACTGCCTGTGAGCAGGTTTGGGCAGGAAGTTACAGAACCCTTAGGGCCCGCTTAATGTTACACACACTGGTACCACTCTTTGCACAAAATACACTTTTTAAAATCAGGCCATAAAAATATTATACATTATTATTTTCTACTTTCATTAAGTCATTTTTCAACCCACATCAGTCCTTATCAAATATATCAAATATTCATTAATTTTCAGAATTTAACCCTTTAAATGCCATGTTTTTGTCATGACGCCACTATGTTTTTACATGGGAAAAAAAAATATATATATTTTCAGTATACTACATGCAAATTAGATTTTATTATCTCAGCCTGGGATATTTCAATGATTTGCAGCATCATTGCTTGTGACAGTGGAAATAGTATGTATAGTGGAGAAAACTGAAAAAGTCATACTATAAGTTAAAATAAAATTTAAAAAAACTGGAAGAAAATGTCATAGTATAGCATGTCAAAAAAAAGAAAAAAGTAATACAATTGTATGAAAATTTTTTTTTTTTTAAAATATCCCAAACTTTCAGTAAAGTGTGTAAAAAAAACACTGTCAGTGTAGTGTGTCTAAAATGAAAAAAAAAACATAATCTAGTATGTTTAATAATCTAGTATATATAATCTACAAGTGAAACAAAAGTCATAGGAGTCTATGTCAAAAAAGTAATAGTATGTCATGCCAAAAAAGTGTTGCCATGTAAAAAAAATGAAATAAAAAATGTCAAAAAGATAAAACAGAAAAAAAAAAACATCGTATAGCATCTCTATAAAACTTTTTTAAAAAAAGGTGTAGTATAGTGTGTCTATAACCCTCATAGCATACTATGAGGTTTATAGACACACTATACTACACATTTTTTTTTTGTTGAAAAAAGTCAGTTTTGAAAAAATGAAAAAAAATCATAGTATAACGTCTTAAAAATATTACAGTATAGTGTGTTAAATAAAAAAAACAATGTCATAGTATAGAATGTCGAAAAAAAGTAATTGTAAAATATGTCAAAAAAGTCATAGTATAGTATGTTGAAAAAAAGTCACAGTACAGCATGCATTATTACAATAGCATGTCAAAAAAAATCATAGTATGGTATCTTAAAAAAAGTCATATAGTATGTCGAAAAAGTCATAGTGGTATGGCAAAAAAAGGTGTAGTATAGCATGTCAAGAAAAAGTCACAATATAAAATGTCGAAAATATTGTCATTGTATAGTATATCATGGTATAGTATGTTGAAAAAAGTCAGAATATAGCAAGGTAGAAAAAAGTCATAATTTAGTGTGTTGAAAAAGTCATAGTATAGTATTTGAAAAAATGTTAAAGTATAGCATTGTGAAAAAAGTCAGTATGGTATGTTGAAAAAAGTCATGGTATAGTTTGTAGAAAAAGTCAAATTATAGTATGTTGAAAAAGTCATAACATAGTTTGTCGAAAAAGTTATAGCGAGTATATCATTCAAACAAACAAAACAAAACAAAATATCAGTATAGTTTGTTGTTCAAAAACATAAAATGTGACTCTATATGTCATTCAAAAAAATAATAAAAACATCATATTAAAGTATGACGTTAAACAAAAAATCATAAAAACACATTATAGTATAGTATGTTGTTCAAGAACTGATTAATATGTCATAGTATAGTATGTTGTCCAAAAAATAATAACATATTAAAGTATGTGGTTCAAAAAAATCACCTTTGGCAGTAGAAGCAGTTCTAAGATCTTTACCTCGCTTTTGGAAACTCTGATCCGCATTACCCTCAACTCAATCTCCTTTCAGGCACCTCTGCCAATGTTTTGGACGACATCCATACTTTGACATTTTAATGATATTTTGACAACATACTATCCTATGACGTTTTTTATCATTTTTTGGACCACATTCTATACTATTACATTTTTATCATTTTATCAACAACACACTTTATTATGACATTTTTATCATATTTTGAAAGAAATACTATACTATGTATTTTTATCATTTTTTGGACTACATACAATACTATGAAGTTTTTATCATTTTTTTGGACGACATACTATACTATGAAGTTTTTATCATTATTTTGGCCCACATAGTATCCTATGGTGTTTTTATCATCTTTTGGACGACACACTATACTATGACGGTTTTATCATTTTTTGGACGAGATACTATGCTATGAAGTTTTTTTTCATCATTTTTTGGTCAACATCCATACTATGACGTTTTCATGATATTTTGACAACATACTATCCTATGATGTTTTTTATAATTTTTTGGTTGACATTATACTATGAGGTTTTTATAATTTTTTGGACCACATAGTATACTATGGTTTTTTTTTAATCTTTATTTGGATGACAAACTATACTATGATGTTTTTACCATTTTTAAGATGATAAACTATGACGTTTTCAACATTTTTGTACGATATGCTATACTATGGCAATTTTATAATTTTTTAGACAACATACTGTGACGGGGTTTTTTTTTTTTATAATTTTGGACGACATACTATACTCTTGTTCTTATCATTTTTGTTGGACGCATACTATACTTTTATGTGTCTTATCATTTTTTGGACGACATACTATACTGTGACGTTTTCATCATTTTTTGGTTGACATTATACTATGAAGTTTTTATAATTTTTTGGACGACATACTACACTACGACATTTTTACCATTTTTTGGACAACATACTATCCTCTGACATTTTATCATTTTTTTGGACCACATACTATACTATGATGTTTTCATCAGTTTTTGCACGACATACGATACTATAACGTTTTCATCATTTTTTGGATGACATACTATACTACGGCGTTTTTATCATTCTTTAGACAACCTTACTGTGACATATTTTTTTACTACGAATAAATATACTATGAAGACAGGCAACATTCTACACTATGAGATTTTTACCATTTTTTGGACTACATACTATAATATGATTTTTTCATCATTTTTTGGACGACATACTATACTATGATGTTTTCATCAGTTTTTGGACCACATACTATATTATGATGTTTTCATAATTTTTTGGACCACATACTTTACTATGACGTGTTTATAATTTTTTTGGACAACATACTATACTATGACGTTTTTATCAATTTCAAGGTGACATTGTATGACATTTTTTATAATTTTTTGATGATGTACTATACTATGGCGTTTTTTTTTTTTCATTTTTTGGACAACAGTATAGTATGGTGTTTTTATCATTTTTTGGACTGCATATTACACTATGACGTTTTTATTATTTTTTTGGTCGACATACAATACTATGATTTTTTTATCAGTTTTTTTGACGACACACTATCTTATGGCGTTTTTATCATTTTTTGGACGACAGACTATACCATGGCAATTTTAACATTTTTTTGACAACATACTATACTATGAAGTTTTTTTTTATCAATTTCAAGATGACACTGTATGACATTTTTATCATTTTTTGGACGACATACTATACTATGACATTTTCATCATTTTTTGGACGACATACTATACTATTAAATTTTTATCATTTCTTTGGATGATATACTATACTATGGCGTTTTTTTTTATCATTTTTTGGACGACATAGTATGGTATAATGTTTTTATAATTTTTTGGACAACTTACTATACTATGCTTCTTTATTATTTTTGACGACATATTATACTATTACATTTTTATCATATTTTAGACGACATTCTACACTATGAGGTTTTTCATCATTTTTTGGACTGTATATTATACTATGACGTTTTTTAATTTTTTTGATCGACATACTATACTATGATGTTTTATTTTTTTTTTGGACGACAAACTATACTTTGATGTTTTTATCATTTTTAAGATGACATACTATGACGTTTTTATTATTGTTGGGACAACTTACTATACTATGGCTTTTTTTAATCATTTTTTATACAACATACTTTACGACATACTATATTATGGCGTTTTTATCATGTTTTGGACAACATACTACACTATGTATTTTTAACATTTTTTGGTCAACATACTATACCATGTTTTTTTTTAGTATTTCTGGGACGACATACTATACTATGAAGTTTTTAGCATTTTCAAGATGACATACTATGACGTTTTTATCAGTTTTTGGTTGACATACCGTACTATGACATTTTTATCATTTTTTGGACAACATAGTATTCTATGACATTTTTATCATTTTTTGGACCACATATACTACGACGTTTTTATTATTTTACTATGATGTTTTTATCAGTTTTTGGACAACACAATATCCTATGGTGACATACTATACTATGACGTTTTTTTTTTTTTGGACGACAAACTATACTTTGATGTTGTTATCATTTTTAAGATGACATAATATGACGTTTTTATTATTGTTGGGAAAACTTACTATACTATACTATACTAGCTGACATACTTTACTATTACATTTTTATCATATTTTAGACGACATACTACACTATGACGTTTTTATCATTTTTTGGACAACATACTTTATTATTACGTTTTCATCATTTTTTGGATGACATACTATACTATGATGTTTTTATCATTTTTTGGATGACATACTATACTTTGACGTTTCTATCATTTTTTGGACGACATACTATACTATGGCGTTTTTATCATTTTTTGGAGGACATATTACTAGGATGTTGTTTTTATCTTACAGACAACATATTATATTATATATATGCTATATACTATATACTATATATGATGTTTCTATGATTTTTGGACGCCATAGTATACTATGACGCTTTAATGCCATTTTGGATGACATTCTATACTATGAAATTTTTATGCCATTTTGGATGACATACTATATTATGACGTTTTCATTCCATTTTGGATGACATACTATGCTATGATGTTTTTATTCTATTTTGGACGACATACTAAACTATGACGTTTTTATGCCATTTTGGACAGCATGCTATACTATGAAGTTTTTATGCCATTTTGGACAATATACTATACTATTACTTTTTTATGCCATTTTGGATGACATACTATAATATGATGTTTTTATGCCATTTTAAACTACATATTGTCCATGTTTCTCAAATGGGGGTATGCGTATCGCTGGGGGTATGTGGAGTAATCCAGGGGGTACATGAGATTTTAAAAAATATTTTATTTCAATTGTATTTTAAGTTCAGTAAAAATATAAATCTAAGTTCATAAACTGAATTTTATACTCAATATTCAATTTCAAAATCCGTAGAAAAAAAAACCCCTGACTCTCCCAAAACCACGATCGTTTGATGCAACCATTCAAATGCCGCTGTCAAGACACTAACAATGGCGTTGTGGTTGAAGGGTATCAGCAATGCTGCAGAAAACACAGAGAGACAAGTTACAAAGAAGGCAAAACCAGTACCAACAAAATACTGTCAGTTTACAGACACTTCATAGTACACAATGTTTGTATAGTTATAAATAGTATAGAATGTCAAAAAAACATTTTGCCATGTTGGAAAAATGGCTGAAAACCACATTATAGCTTATAGAGACACCTCATAAAATAGCATGTTGAAAAAAAGGCCAAAAACATCACAATATAGTATGTTGAAAAAATGGCTGAAAACATCATAGTATAGTATGTCGAAAAATGGCAAATTTTGACATGTCAAAAAAATGGCTGAGAACAAAGTTATAGCTTGTAGAGACACTTCATAACATACAATGTTGAAAAAAGGCCCAACACGTTTCGTTGGATTCACGAGACTGCATTAGAAAGTGGTGTTTGAGACTGCATGCCTTCTGTTCCCCCAGGACACTTCACCTTTCGCACCTTAGTGTTAGTCCCTTCCCATGGATTCATCTCCGGACATGATTGGTTCATCACAGTGATCCCCCAGGATGTCACCAAGCCACAAAGAGAATCATCTGCTATTCTTCCGGCTCTTGCTCACAAACCTCCTCCGAGGAAGGTAGCAGGTCTGGAGGACCTGCGCTACCCTTCTCCATTCAACACCTAAGCTCTCAGCAGGAGCTGCAGCCTTGTCTCGGCTCTACTTGTTAGAAAGCCACAGCTAACTTCTAACCAAGATAGCAGTGAACTGCTATCTCTGTGAGGACACCAGGACCGACCAGCCTCCTCCTGGATCCTTGGAGCTGCACAGGAGTGACTGAACTGGAACCTCTTTTTTTCAGCCAGCAACCCAAAGAACTCTTCTCCCACTCCTGGATTGACAAGTAACATCTGGGCATGGCATTAGGACATTAGTACAGGCTGTGCAAACTGTTTACTTTGTCTTCCATCATGTACCATGTATTGATGTAATACTACAGAATGTGTTGTTGTGATCTCTTTGTTATTAGGTTATTGGTTGGTTTGGATTTAGTTTGTTCATGCCTCACATAGACAAGTTCTTGCATGCAACTAAACACCCTTTTACTAACCAAGGCATCTTACATACATAATAGATCCATACATACACTCATAAATTAGCTTCAACAGAAGCACACAGAGAAGGAACTTAAAGTCCCCGCCTTTTCTTTGTTGTACAAAAAGTGAATAAATCGCCCATTACTGTGTGAAGAGCTCCGAAATCCTTCACTCTTTACTATTACTGTGGTAATTTTGGTTATCATTATTAATCTAATTATTGATCAGAGTTCCAAATTGATAATTAAGTGTATTTTGAGACTGATTTTATTAATTGGCTATCATTTTTCCCTTTCCGGGAATAGTGCCCCACGAGGTAATTTGATGTAAATTAAATCACATTAACATAAAAAAAATATTTTCTCAAATCTCAAATTTTGACATGTTGAAAAAATGGCTAAAAACAACAGTATAGTATGTCGAAAAACGGTAAATTTTGACGTCGAAAAAATGGCTGAAAACGAAATATTAAAGCTTGTAGAGACATTTCGTGGTATACTATGTTGAAAAAACCCCGCCAAAAACGTCATAATAAAGCATGTTGGAAAAAATGGCTGAGACGACATAGTATAGTATGTCAAAAAACCTCAGATTTTTACATGTCAAAAAAATAGCTGAAAAACACATATTATTGCTTATAAAGACACCTCACAGTACAGCATGTTGAAAAAAAGGCCCAAAACTCAACACTTTCAAATCCCACCTCGAAACCCCCCTTTTTAAACCTGCTTTTAATGTTTGATTTATTCACATTTCGTGCTTGTCTATCTTGCTTTAACTGATCTTGTTTTTATTTATTTTGTATATTTTACTGAATTTAATTTACTGTTTTCATCTTTATTAAGCGTCTTTGAGTATTGTTAAAACTGCTCTATAAATTAAATGTATTATTATTATGAAGTTTTTTTTTTAATCATTTTTTGATACTATACTATGACATTTTCATCATTTTTTGAAATACCATACTATAACTTTTTTTTTTATAATTTTTAAAGGACATACTATACTATGACGTTTTTATAATTTTTTAAAATGACATACTTTTCTATGAGGTTTTTATCATTTTTTGAACGACATACTACAGTCCTATACTATGACGTTTTCATCAGTTTTTGAATGTCATTCTGTACTAGAACTTTTTTTCTATCATTTTGTGAAGGACAGGCTATAGGTTTAGTTTGGGTATTTAAAGGAGCCTTTTGTAATTTCCAGCCACCCAGTCAAACTGAATGGGGTGCAGTATTTTACCCTTTAACTAGCTATGCTTTCAGTGACGTTTTAGAAACTTACTATAATTATTTTCGGTAGTATTTCAGCTGTTTAACCACTGTATTGTTACTAATATTTTAGAATTCCATAAACTGCAATTATTTGCTCTAATTTTTTTGGCAGTAAGTCAAAATGTTTTCAGCGATATTTTAACAGTGTAAATGTCGGTCTACAACTGTGTCCATACAACCGCAATTTACAGTCAACTGTCAATAATAAGGGCAACTCATAACTGACAGCAGAGCGAGAAAACAGCTCAAAATAAAGCTGCTGTCTTATGATCTTCATGGGTGCTGTTTGTGTGCTGTTTACTTTAAAGGTAGCAACGCAACAATAACAAGAAAACAGTCACATCACGCCATTAAAAACTTTATCCCAAACTGTCAGCTAACAGTTTGTGTTGTCATAGTTACACTAAATATATGTTTAATATCCAAGGTTAGATGTTACTTACCAGTCTGGGAGCTCAGCTCTCTGAGAGCTGTGTCCAGCGATGGAGAGCCACACTAATATTTACTCCAGGTTTGCAGCTCAGCAGTTGTTTTCCTGGAGCTTCTGCCATCGCTGTGATTCATGAACACTTACTAATTCACTCAGACTTTAACGTCTGTATCTACTGTCTCCGGTGCTGACCATGGATGTATTATAGTGAGATCGGTGCTGACAACAGGTGTAGCGTTGAGGACTGCTTCCCCTCCATCCAGGACGGGACACCAGCCATTGGCACAGAGCCGTTCGCCACAGCGCCACATGCTGGAGGGGCGCCGCTGGTCGCGCTCAGAAAAAAATACTAATAATAATTTGCTGCGCCGTTTCCTCGGTTCCTGACTTGAAAATAACAAATGAACACATAAAGCGCCCCTGTTGTTCCTCATCATTTGACCTGGCCTTGACCCTTGACCCTGCGTGCACTAAGGGTGACGTGTCACATGCGCACTGACGGCGCTGGGTGTTGATGGTGAAAGTCGGGATGAGTTACTGATGCCACCTCACTTCAGAGAAAGAGAAAAGCCTGACTGATACGTCAACAGACAGGTTATAAGTTATCTATGTTTACATTTCTTCTTTTTATTCATAATAAAAAGGTCCAAACCCTCAGATGCGCTATTTAGGAAACAAAGAATAGAGAGGGAAAAGAGATCCAAAAATCCTTTTTTCCCCCTTGTAAAAGCCGTTTTGTGTGAAGTCGTTTCATTTGTACTTAATTCAAGCAAAGCTACTAATAATACCATATAATGATGCTATAATAGCTGTTAATAAGAATGTTTATGAATCATCTGGACATCAAACCAGTAACCTCTCTGGTTAACTGCTGCTGCTGCTGCTGGCTGCTTAGTGCTGCTCTTTCTACCCAGTTAGACACAGTGCTGAAATTAGCTGACCAATATGGAGAAATAATTATTCATATTGTTTGGCATGTGGAACTGTTTAATTGTGGTGCAACCTCCTTTATTTTAGTAGTGCATAATCACAAGTAAGAAATAACTGATGCACTGCAGCAGGTGTTTGTCCTTCTCTGTGTGCTGCAGGTACATGTTTTTGCTTGAGCAGTAATCAGCTAATGACCTCTATAACTGTCCAGGTGCACTCAGGAAACTTAAGCAGAAACTCCCAGCAGCTGCTGGAGAAGAGCCTTCTAATCTGCCATCTACACATCTCTCTGAAGCATGCACATTTAGTCGATTATTTGTGGTCTCTGACTAACTGCTGTGTTGTCATTATTGTCGTTATTGTTGTTGTTATTACTGAATATCACGGTTAAATTTTGTTACTGATTAAATTCAAGTCTTAGTCAAATTCAATAAAGTCAAATCCCAATCTTGTCTAGAGTACCAAAATGGCTAGAGCCGCCCCTGCCTCCACCTAAACCTGACCCACACCCTTAGCCCTCACCATGACCACCAAGGGTGGCACTATGCTTTAAAAGAGGGCAAACACTTCTCAACAGGGGAACGCACTGCAGTGACTCACTATCGCCTCTCAGGCCAGGATGTGTCATTACAGAGGGGACGGCCCGTCCCTGGTTGTTTAGTAGTGGATATCTCTGCATACAAAACATTGGCATCTTGGACATAACGTCAGAGGTGTTACTTCCTCTCACTCTGTTGATAGGGTTAGTTCATGTTTGAATGTTTTAAACTGAAATTATGCCAAAATCTTACATGTAGCTCCTTTAAGTGCGTCATGATATAGCAAAAATTGAGTTGTACTCGCTCTAAGTGCATTTGCACCGTGCTCTTAAGACCTTGTGCTTTTATAGATCATAAATAGGGCCCATGTCTTGTTAATCTGAGCTGGACCTGTAAAGGGTTACAGATGGTTGGTGCACTCAGTGAGAGGCTGTGAAGAAACCAACACAGATGTGGGTGAACGTGGAAAGTTTGAAGCCAGGACCTTCCTGCTGTCCTGTTCCACGAGAAAGAGCTCACTGGAGTACTTTTTCAGAGTTTAATTGTCTTTTTTTTTTAATATCAAAGTTGATATCATGTTGAGTGGATTCAGTACATCCAAGGGTTTTATGGAAACTGTCATCAAATTCAATAAATAACAGAAAAGAAAACAATCACAGCTGGAGTTACACGGTACTGACAATAGATCAAGCCATTCCTTAAGTCATAAATAAACATTCAATATTCATACAGACTTTTTTTTTTTAACAAAGAAATCAACTATTTGTCTATTACGTAGTTTAAAACAGCATTCGGAATAGGGAGCTAGAACATAGATTTATGTACAGTTTCTGGTAGATATTCACATTCTATCAAAATAATCCGTTGAAATTAAAGCCTTCAAATGTTGGTAGTAAAAAGGAGAGCAGAGCTGAACACGGACAGTCTGTCTGCTGGAACTTTTCAGTCTCCCTGGGCTCAGAGTGTGTCTGAGGATCGTTCTGTCTGCTGTGTGTGTGTTTGTGTGTGTGTGTGTCTACAGGTGTGTGCTGTAGAAGGCGGGGGCAGCGTAGCTCTGCGTCCCCAGCATGAAGGGAGACAGGACGTGGCTGGCGGTGAGGAACGGCAGCTGGACCAGGCTGCCAGTTGGGGGGTGATGGTGGCCGGCGTAGCCAGCGTGCATGGCCAGGTGCCCGCTGATGGGAGGGGATGGGCTGAGAGGGCTGAGGCTCCCCAGACCTCCTCCTCCCCCCCCTGCTCCTGCACCTCCCGCACCTCCTGCGCCGGTGGGGGCGGAGGTGTCGGCTCCGGGGTTCTGTTTCTTCCACTTGGTCCGACGGTTTTGGAACCAGATCTTGACCTGGGTCTCAGTGAGGGAGAGCGACAGGGCCAGATTGAGGCGCTCACACACTGACAGGTAGCGTGTGGACTTGAACTTGTTCTCCAGTGCCACCAGCTGCTCGTAGGTGAAGGCAGTCCGGGCTCTACGGGGCTTCCCCGACTTGGAGTCCGAGCCGGAGCGCTTCCTCTTGGGTTTTCCTTGCGGGCCTTGGCCCCCGTTGGTCTGGACGGCGGTGATCTGGTCTGGGGACCCTCCTCCGGGGCTCTTGGTGTCTCTGCTGGTGTCCTGGTGGCTGTGCTGACCCAGGTCTCTGTCTCCATTGCTGGGCAGAGCCGAGCTGCTCTCCTCACTGCTGTACGGTCCGTCTGGAGCCTCTGAATCTGGGGTCCCAGATCTGTGGTAGTCATCCTCATCCTGACTTCTGTATACAAAACCTTCCTCTGGAAGTAGAAAGAGACAGACAGAGAGACTTTATTGTCCACCTCAATGGAAATTTGTCTTTGTCTTTGCTCAGACAGCGAAGACAGCGAAGATACAAACACATAGAACAATACAACATTATACAAAATAGAATGGTGCAAACAGGCAGGTAGGAGCAATTGACTACAGCAAAACTTTAAATAAAAGCCTAGTCCCTTTTATCTAGCTACAAATTTGAACAAATAAAGGCTTGTCTCATTCAGAGACACTCACCATGCAGATCATTTTTATAGAAGTTCTTTGGATATATAAAACCAGATTGTTGGCTACATGCTGGAGTTAACATTAATTATCTGCTTAAATTACACATATAAACATGTATCTGTTTAAACTTTTGTCTATATGAACATACTGCTCACAATGATAGCTTGGTAAGATTCTCACAATTCAGTCGTTCAGTTAATTTCACTGAAACTGTGAGCACAAAAGAAGACGTATAACTGGCAGAGTAAACAAGAGAAAAAAAAGAAAAAGATAAGTAGATGTAAAATGACAATTGTAAAAGAAGCTAAGGAAAATTGCCCAGTGAACTATATTCATAATTATAATAGTTATATATTTTAAATCATTTTACAGAATCATTTGGATTGTTTTCATTTTTATATGTAATTTCTTGCTCCTTTTTTGTAGGTTTTTTGGGGGAAATTTTCAGGTAATTTTCTTGTACTTTGGTACATTTTTCATTTGTTGCTCATTACCTTCTTCCAATAATTTTAAAATGAATGAATGAATGAATGAATGAATGAATGAATGAATGGATAAATAAATCCAAGCCAGGTTTCAAAGGGTTAAATAAATAATTTGATTCCCATCTTTGCTGAGTAACAGTTTTGTGTGAAAGGAAATAAAAGCCTGTCCCATATAGATGCCTGTTGAGGTAATTGATTTAAGCAAATAACATCCCAGGCTGTTAAGTGAAGTTTTACGGCGTATAAATTTAAAAATTTAGCTTTCCCGAATAGAAATTATTCTGTGTTCATTGCCTGAATGGCAAATAGAATAAAGGACTTCCTACAAATGTTTTTTGGGACCCTACATCGACGGCCAGGCGGGTGCAGCTCAGCCTCTGAGTGTAATGGATGTGAGGGGTTTGGCTTTCCTGTGAACAGCGCTGTCAGATATATTGCTGAGCTGTTTATGTGATTTGCCAATCACCTTCCCTGATATCTTGGGGAGCTTGATTTTGCTCTTTGCACGCAAGTTGTCGTACCCTGCTGTTCTGTTTAATGATACAATGCTTTCACTCAGGCCTCTGGATGCCATTTCAAGTTTGTGTTGGCTGACACTAAACCTCCTCGGCTTCCAGATTAAAAACAGATGCTGACTGGCTCAAAGATGCTCTCAGGATTATCATTAAAAATCAGGGTGTCATCAATAAATGTGCCCAAGTACAGTAGTAGTGCCCGGGTATATTCCACACAAAATACACACACAGCAAAGAAAATGTCAAACTAACATCCATTACACAATCACAATTTGAAGCTACAGTAGGTAACTTTCATAAAAGATAACTTTTTGTCATGTTTGCTTAAACTGTCACCACATCCTGACAGTAGTATGTACTACTGTCAGGAGCAGATCCTGACAGTCAGTGATAGTTCGAGCCAGGTCTGTGCAATAAATCGATTTTACTGATTAATGTCAATTTGTGGTTTAGCACAATTTTAAAAATGAAATGCTAGATTTTCTCTTAAATTACCCCCACTGCTCTCATTGAGCTTTGCTAGTTCTTAGTGCTTACCTCCTAGAAATGCACACACACACACACACGACGACATGACAGCAAGCATAAATGAAAATGAAGCGTGCGTTCCCAAAAAAGTCTTGTCAGTTGTTTGAAACCGGTTCGGTTTTGCGATGTCAGATCTCAAACAAACCACTGTAAAGTTTGTGTCAAGGCTGTTGCAGCTAAAGGCAGCAGCATGACCAATTTATTTTAATATCTCAAAGAGAGGCAGCAGCCGAGTGGGAGAAATGTGTCTCACTGTGAGATGCAGAAGACTGTGTCAGCCCACAAACAGCCAGCATCTGACATTAGTGGAAGCATTTTCCCGCTGTGTCTCGTATGACAGGAGAGCGACCCGCTGCAAAGCTGCGACTGATGCAGTCGCGCTGCATATTGCCAAAGATACAGCGCCCGCGTATACAGAGGAAAAGCCTGCAGGTTTATCCACAGGCTGAAAACTATCCAACCCAGCTATGTGCTACCAGCCGCCCTGCCTCACCTGTACAACTGTACACGTGGAACGATCACATAGAGCTGGAGGTGATGTCATTTGACTCCACTACAACAGACCTATCACCAATAACATTATTTGTTTACATAGACCTAATGTTGAACAATAGTTGTACTATTTCAGAATTTTCAATACTCTACTGTTTCAACTGCAATACTGACTTGAAGCCCTTTACATTTTTCAGTTTGTTCATTTTTTTGGGCCAAAATCTAAATGTAATTTGTTTTGAGTAATTCATTTGTCATTTGCAGTTTGTTTTTAAGAGGGGAAAAAAATCAATAACAATCGAAAATCAAATCTGATGTGAAAATAAATCGGAGATTTTATTTTTAGGCCTCACCCAGCGCTTGTTTTGGAACACACCAGCTGCTTAGAGGTAACATTAACAACATCTTCTTCTTCTGATTTCAACATGGATTTCTTTTTGTTTTTCTCTCCACATACACTCCTCTCAGTGGTGGAGGTAGTTGATGAGGTGGGTCCTCTGGTTAGTTGTGTGGCTTACAGAGGAGGAAGTGGGTGTACTGTAAAACTTCAAATAAAAGCCAAGTCCCAGTTAAAGGCCCAGTCCCTTTCACCAGCCTGGTGTGGTTACACATTTTGACAAATAAAGGCCTGTCTCAATTAGAGGCCCGGTTACCATGCATTTAATTTTTATAGAAGTACTTTGGGTGTATAAAACTGGATTGTTGGCTCCCCGCTGGAGCTAACATTGGTTAGCTGCTTAGATCCTGCATACAAATAAGTAAATATGTTTTGAACTTTTGTCTGTATCGACATGCCACAGACATGGTTAGTGTGGTAAGATTGTCACAGTTCAATCATTCAGTTCATTTTACTGACGCCATGAACACCTAAGAAGACGGAATTACCTGCATAGTCAACAATAAAGACGCTAAAAAAGAGATTAGTAGATATGGACGACTATTTTTTTAAAAAGCTGAGGAAAAATGTCTAGTGAACTATATTCATGATTATCACAACTATATATTTAAAAAATATTTCACAGATTTATTACAAATTTTAATTTTTTAAATATTTTTACTGTCATTTCCGTCTTTGCTTTTTTGGGCAAATTTTCTTCTTTTGTTGCTCAATGGCTTTTTTTTTTAATGAATAAATAAAATAAAGCCAATTTAGCCATGTTTCATAGGGTTAAATAAATGATTTGATTGTATTTCCCATTTTTGCTAAACAACAGTTTAGTGTGAAAGGAAATAAAAGCCTGTCTCATACACACACCTGTCCCGGATATAAGCCTGTTGAGGTCAGTGATTTAAGCAAATAATAGCTTGGGCAATTAACTGAAGTTTTACAGGACTCTTCTATTCTAAACCGGCTTTGTGGCTGATAGGCAGGGGGAGAATGGTCCTCTGATGTCCACTTGACTCCTGCATTGTGCATTGTTCAGACAGTTATGACTCGCTTGAATTTTTTTCTGGATGCAATTTTGGCGCTCCCCTCAGGATGGCACCCAAGTTAAAGCCCCACCTGGCGCCCACCTATATCACCTATGCAAGTGCCACCACTGCTGACAGTACATTAGACAGATCCTGACAGTGGCACACAGATCGTCAGTGAAATGATCTGGTTCCTCCAGCTCCTCCTAGTGCTGCTAATGGCGTATACACAAATCTACTTCCCCTGAATGAAAACAAACAATCAAAGCCAGGAGGGTGTTCTCTCTCTCAGTCCAGCACAACATCTCCAGCAGGCGGCTTCAGGAAAAGCTTTGTAAAACACAAAGACTGAGAAATAACCATCAGCAATAAAAAAAAAGCTGCCCATCCCTCCTTAGCCAACAACATTATAAATGACAAAGAAAATAAACACAAGACCTGTCTTCTTCTGTGGAAGAGACTTTCAACAACAGTTTGTTTTTGCCTGTTTTTGGTAAAAAGGGCAAGCATTCACTGTGTTACAGACACTTCCTGGTTTTAAGTAGTGCTGATTGGTTGATTTTGTTCAGGCGTTGTGGATTCTAGCAAATGCCATCAGCAGCACTGGGAGGAGTCAGAGGAATCTGAGTTTTTCACAAATGATCTGTCTTGTGCACTACTGCCAGGGCGTAGTGAGAGACAAAAAGTTATTTTTATAAAAAATGACCTGGTGTGTGTTTAACTGCGTGAAGCAAGAATAATAATCTGTGTGTGTGTGTGTGTGTGTGTTTGTGCGCACGCGTGTGTGTGTGTTTGATTGCAGTTCCTCTCATGGCCACTATGTTAGCCTTAAGAAAACTACTAAACCAACTAAAACCACATCTGTGTCATACAAACATATTAAAGTGCTTATAATGAATTAGCATGAATTATCTCCCAAACCTGGGGCATGATTAACCCATTAGGCCCCCTTTTCCTGCACATTACGTCCTGCTGCCTTTAAATGGAACACTGTGCTGTTGGTGTGTCACTTATGGTGATTTAACTAAACCCATATGCTAGAGATATGCATTGCATAAACATAATTTCACTGAAATAATAAATTCATTCAATCTAATTTTTGAAACAGGGTGCCTCTATAAGACATAGCCTTTTTCATTTTAGTTTTTGTGTTTTGGAGGTGTTTATCACTAAATACACTTTTAATAAATCAAACGGGGTAATCCAGGGACCTTTGGGGAATTTGAGGTTTCCGGAGGACCCCAGGTATGAGTGTTACCTGCTTTGATCGAGTCATGACAAAGTCCACCTTTGTCCTTACGTGCAATTTAATGTACAATAAGGCAACTATCACAAAAAACTTTGATTGAAGTTAACAAGACAACAAACAGTATTTTTTTTAAAAAATAGTCTGATGAAATAAAATGGTTTGAATGAAGTTGGCAGCGTGGAAACATCGAAAACAGTCAATAAAAATCCCCGAGGCCTGTTCCTTTAATGCCTAATTGGATCATTTAAACGCAAATCATTAAAACTTTCCAAAGAGGAACTATTCACACACTTAGTCAAAGTTCTTGGTGTAAATATCATTATCAGCTAAACATTTGGAACGGAACCAGGCTGGATGAAAACACTAAAGAAAAGCAGGATGAAAATGAAATGTGGCCCTCTCTGTTTTCATAGTGAACACTTCTCTGTGTTCACCATCAGGTCTGCTGGAATATTCCCTCCCCTGCTGCGCTGTGTCTGCTGTGATATTCTGATGTTCAACATGATGAGTAAAAATGCAGGAGACACATTAATGCCCGTATCATTTCAGTTTATGCTTTGCTATATTAGCAACACATTCCAGTGACTATAAATGTGAAATCAATTACAGTAAACTAATTGGGGCATAGCAGTTTCAGGGTCACTAAGGGTCTGTGGCCCGAAAATCTGTTCAAGTGTTTATTACAAAATTGAAAAAAAGTCAAAAAAACAATTCTTAAAATATGATATTTTGCAATTGCTGTACAACAACAGGTTTAATAGAAGCATTCCTAATTCAATCTCTGACTTTTAATAATTCCGTTACCATCTCCAAATAAATACACCAAGTCGCGCTGAATAACCATTGTGTACTTTACAATTAGAATAAAATAAAAATAAAAATAAATATCTATAAAGTTCAGTCACACTGGTTTAGACTGGAATTTAAAAAAAAAGTATTGCAAATTTTTAAAAACATACTCTGTTAATCTTTAGCTAAACAAAATTACAGTTTTTGTTAATTTACAGACCATTATTCTTTTTTTCCTCCTCTTCTTTTGCTGCCCACAAATATTAATTATTATTTCATTTATTGTAAAAATGTTATTATGAAAGTTCAGGCTGACATTAAATTAGAAATGTTATTTCGCTGTTTTGTGTTCCAAATTAAAATGTCATATATTATATTTTAATGTTCAGTCCGTACTACATATTAGCATGTGATGGGCTATGGGCAAAAAATGTATTGGGCCCAAACATGGTGTCATTAATATATTAATGAGTAATTAATGGTGATGATTTTTTTTTCAATAGTTGACAGCATATACCTGCAAAACACAAACAAAAATCATCAATTTCATTTAAATGTAAATATGTTTACAATGAGGACCTTAATATTCAACATGAAATATTTCACAAAAGTATTTAGCCTTTGATCCTCAACAGGGTTTAATAGAGTTATTTATGAGACGTTATGTCATTCTCAAAGTGCTCTTTTAAAGGTCAAATCCAACAGTGTGAAGGCTATTAGAGAATTATTCCTACTAATTGTTTGGAGATGAAAACATGTAGGCTTATAATTTTAAATCTTAAGGACAACTTCTGTGCATTATTCTTTTTGATGAATCTTACTTATTCTCTGCTCTGTAGCGTTTTGCTTAATTCGGTACAAGCATGTCTAAAATTAGTTTTACATTCAAAAGTTAAATTTGTTGTTTATTAATATTTGTACTCAGGCGCTATGCAATGAGCAAAGGTCAGACAAGTAGTGAAATTAAGTCTCAGTATTTAAGCACTAAAAAGAAATGAAAGACACGAAGAGTAAATGAAAGAAAACAAAACATCCAAACTCATGCGGACTATAATCTAACAGCTCCACTGATCAAGCGCATAATATCAAACACAGGAAACGGAGCTGATTGGAGCTAATGGGTCTGAATGGAAGCTCACACACACAATACAAACTGCTGTTTGAAACAGATATTTACCGATCAATAATACCGATCACACACACGCACGCACAGACTCACGCACGCACACGCACGCACGTATTGGCCAGTTACCTCAAGCCTTTTTTTCCTCTTTTAACTGAGCTTCAGTTAAAAGCGACGTGTGTTTGGCAGAGAGCTAACTGCTAATAATGAACATTTTACACTTCCTGTCAGAAACACACACACAAAGACGGATCTGCTGCTTTTGTTTGTGGTTATGATCTGCAATCCAGAGAGACGATTTGGTGTTAAACTGGGTCTTTTTGTGTGGTACATCGCAGTAAATAGACGCATCCACAAAAAAATGCAAAACGGAATATCCCGTGGATATCACGCAGAAAATTAAATTTGAAGGAATATCTAATAAGTTATCAATTCTAAATAATTATTTAGAAAAACAAAATAGCCTACAAAAATAAATAAAAAAAATAATAAAATAATTAAAACACACACACACACACAAAATCGAATAGAAAAAAGCAAAAGAACCCGTTATTTCCCCGAACTTTGTTGTCGCCCTTGAAGAATAATTAAATTAAACTTAAATATTGACTCAAAATCATCCAACACAGACAAAACTTACATTGGGATTTTTTTTTTTTTTTTTTACCAAAACGAAAGTTATTTTTAGAAGCCTAAATAAAAGCAGTTAGGCCTACTACATTGAATATCCGTTTACAGACATTTTGAGGGAGAGAAAAAAACACTGAGGGGCTGACTGGCGGGAAAATAAACATACTAAAAAGCAAACTAACATTAAAGGGGACATTAAAGAGCCTCAGGTTTAAAAGGTCAATTCCGTGTAAACTCGGACTTACTGCTCTGGTATTCTTCCGCTCCGTAGCAGCCTTTGCTGGGCTCCAGGCTGGGCTCGCGCTCCCCCGTGCCTCCTCTCCGGTTCTCCGCTCCGTACGCGCTCAGCTCGCGCTCACCTCGGTGGCTCGCGTGCTGCTGCTGCTGGAGTCGCCGGCTGCTCGTGAACTTGTTGGGATCCAGGATATCCAGTACGGAGAAAGAAGTGGTCCGGTGCCCGGTAGGGCCCTGCAAATAACGCACTGGAATCAGGCCCCTTCATTCACAATATTTATGTATTTTAACTGAATCCATTTTATTTGAGTGAGTGGCTCAATTTTTGTTTGAGCTTCCTTTATTTCCTCTTCGGCCCAGAGAATGTGATAATTGCTGAGTTGAATTAAAAATAAATAGATAAAACAAATACATATATATTTTTCCGGATTCTCAATTTTAATCGAGTTACATATTCGTTTATAGGCTAAAATATGTTGATATTAATTTATAACGCCCGCCACAATCTTTTAAATTAATAGTAATATATTTAATATAAGTGTAAATACAATGATAATAATAATAATCTAAAAGATGAAATGAATAATACATGTAGTAATAAATACCATATATTCTGTGAAATACAGGCAGTACAGTATAAGTGTCCGCATCTGTAAATAGTGTTAAAGCACTGAGGCAAACTATGACCTGAAGGCAGACAAACACCACTGTCAACAGCACACATCACAGCCAATAAAACTGTATTCATAAAGCAAACAGCTACAACATGAACCAATCAATTTCCCATATCCAATATGTAGCGATCAATCAGAAAGCAGAAGAATCGATGCCATTTTTATTTAGGTCTGGCGTTGAAGGAAAAGTACTGACAAAAAAAGAATTAAAACCTTATTTTATTACTTCAACATGAATTTAAAACAAACACGCGCGTTTTATTTCAGGTAAACATTCATTTATGATTTCCATAAAATCCCAAATCTTCCTATAATTTACACCAGCTTGACCCCGCGCGTGCACACCATGTTTACTATATGATATAGATATGTAGACTGAATTTATATCCTTAAGATTTATGTCGTGCCAAAAAAAGGTGGCTAACTGTATGAAGCAGATAAAAGATGGTGCAGTGGCTCGGTGTGCACTACATCCTGATTAGGATCATTCATTTATTAATGAGGCCAGTCTGGAGCATGTCGACATGAATAATCCCACATTAATAATATCATAATTCCCTCTTTAAATAATCCGAGGGAGGGTAGAAGACCCAGGGGCCTATTAACATCTGACGATAAGAAGATCACACTTTC
This sequence comes from Plectropomus leopardus, assembly GCF_008729295.1. NCBI lineage: Eukaryota > Metazoa > Chordata > Actinopteri > Perciformes > Serranidae > Plectropomus > Plectropomus leopardus. Next base: position 4,512,239 of record NC_056471.1, on the reverse strand, counting down.
TGATCATGCTATTGTGTGATTAGAAATAATCCTTTATTTAAAATGCGGAAGAGTTTGTGATACACCTGATGGGTTGTAAACTATGATAATGATATTTAATCCAAAGATGTAAATATAAGAGTTTTTCTTTTGATAATTTACAGAACCATTTTTTAAAATGTTTTTATTAATCTTGGGAATCTTGGAAAAATATTTTCGTTAATCTTATAATTATTCATTTTGCATTGTTTCTTTATGACGCAATTCACATTAAATTACATGTTTCTGAAATTGTTAAATTCGCATGTTAATTTTTTTTTCTATCGATTTCCAGCGCAATGCTAGTTTTGCAGAAAGAAGTCCATTTCCACGTGAGCTTTTATGGACACGCATTTTCCTGGTAGCCTATCTGTATAATTTATTTTTATTGTTTGCCATCACATTACCGCAGCAAATTGGCTGTTAATTTTACTGCTATATCTTAATTAAGGCCTCATCTGCCTGCTTCAATCGGACAGCCACAACATGACAACACTGGCCCACGGGACGTTTTACATCACGAGACTTAAGTACCTTAAAAAACTGAACAAAAACAAACAAATGAACATCACCTCTTTTTTGTCTTTTTTAATGTTTAATGTCATGTTTAACTTTCGGGAGTTAATTTACGCGCTATGATGCAATTCTACTTTTCTGCAACTTTTAATGACAAAATTGCCTTTTATTTTCATGCAATCTACAATTTTGCACACTATTTCTGTTGTGTCGCATCCAGATTTATTTTGCATTTCACTCTTTGTTTTTTCAATGTTTTACTGCACATTTCCTTAGAAAAAAAATCCACAAAGTTTGCTCCCGTGCATGTACCTGCTGTGGCGGGGCTAACACCGGGTTCGTCGGCGGAGGTTCCGAGTGGTTCTCCCCGGCCTGAGCGTCTCTGCCTCCGGCCACCGCGTTGGAAAAGAGCCGCTTCTCTCCTGGAGCCCCTCCGTCCAGCAGCATGTCCCCGCTGTCCGGGCCCACTACGGTCTGGACCCCGTCCCCGCCGCCGGGCACCGGTACCGCTCTGTCCCGACTCATCACCGGCTGCACCGCGTCCGCCACGGGCCCTGCTACGGCTCTGTCCCGGCTTATCACGGTCTGGACCCCGTCCGCTCCGGGCCCCGGTACCGCTCTGTCCCGGTTCATTGGCAACTTCACTCTCCCTGTCCCATATAGCCTATCAAGAATCCGGGTTAAAAAGCAGGAGCGCTTAAAAAATGAAAAAGATTCTGAGCAAACCGGTTTAAAGGGACAGTTTGGTGTTCCTGTAAAAACTTGACACCGCAGGCCGGTTCATGAGTCCTGTCAACATCCGATGTGAGCTGATGTTTTCAGCCCGTTAAAGTTTCCCGGGGCTTCAGCGGGGTCCCGTCTAAACTTGTTCTCTCCTCCTCTCCGGCTCTGTCCCCTTCATTCTCCGCTTCCACCGCGCCAACACAACGTCTCCGGTGATCTAATGTCTGTCTGTCTTGTCCGCCGCCGTTATCCTGTGTTGGCACACACACATAAACAGCGCTCGGCGTCCCGACCTCCAGCCTCGCGCGCTCTGTCTGGTCACCGGTGGGTGCGCGCGCTGGAAGCCTGACAGGAGTTGAAGGCGGGACGGACGCTGATCTATCTCTCTAATAGTTAAAACTAGCTCGCGCCCTCTCTCTCTCTTTCTCCCTCTCTCCCCATTAGTTAAGTGAAGCCTCCTCTCTCCTCCCTATCTTCTCTCTCTCTCTCGCTCTTTCTCTCTCGCTCCTTCAGCTCGTGCAGCTCTGAACGCCTTTTTTGGCTTTTAGCTGGCCCCCTCGAGGAACCGCTATCATATACTCACATATGTCTGTGTATGTGTGTGTTTGTGCGTGCGTGTGTGTGTGTTTGTGTGTGTGTGTGTGTGTCCGTCTCCCTCCTTATTTATGCATTCCTATTCAACTCTACGGGTTGTAATTGGCTACAAATGAATCCCACTTCCACTAATAGTCTATTATCTCGGGGCTGCGCGCGCGGAGTGTTGCGGTCCGGGCCAGTTCGCTTGTCGAGCACGAGGAGAGACAGAGCAGGAAGCGCGCGCCGGCTCTTCTCAGTGTATAGGCCAGGGGATACTCAACTTTTTTAAAAAATTCGGGCCACTTTTTAAAAATGTCAAGAAGCCATAGGCCAGTTGCAACAGCACCTTACATGTGTCTAGGATTTTGGGACGTTTCTAAGATTTGAGGGCACTTGAGTGTAGGGTGTTTCTAGGATTTTTGGACATTTCTGAGATTTTAGGAAGTTTCTAGGAGTAGGACGTTTCTAGGATTTTAAGACGTTTCTAGAATTTTAGAACATGATGGATTTAAGAACGCTTCTGAGAATGTTTCTAGGATGTTAGGACATATCTTCAATTTACGCATGTTTCCAGGACTTTTGGACATTTCTAGGATTGTAGGATGTTTACAGGATTTTAGGACATTTCTAGGACTTCAGGGTGTTAGTAGGAGTTTAGGGTGTCCAGGAATTTAGGATGTTTGTAAGATTTTAGTACGTTTTTAGGATTTTAGCATGTTTAAAAGAATTTAGGACTTTTCTTGGATTTTAAGACATTTTTAGGATTTTAGGATGTTTTGAGGATTTTAAGAAAATTCCAGAATTTTAGCACATTTCAAGGACTTTATGTGATACGATCTTTGGACGTTTTTAGGATTTTAGAACATTTCCAGGATTTCTTAATCTGTAGGATCTTTGGATTTTCCTAGGATTTTAGGAAAGGATTTTCTAGGCTTTCAGGATGTGTCTAGGATTTTAGGATGTTTCAAGGTTTTTAAGAATTTTCCAGGATCTTGGATGTGTGTAGGATTTTAGGACATTTATAGGATCTTAGGATGTTTGGATTTTAGAAAGGTTCTCAGATTTCAGGTGTTTTTAGGATTTTAGGACATTTTTTAGGTCTTTAGGATATTTTTAGGATTTTATGTCATGTCAAGGATTTTTAAAAAAAATAAAAGCTTATTTTGATGTTGTTTCATGCACTCTGGCACCTTATGTATACTAAAAGTAAAAAACAATTCCCAGTGTGAATCACTTTTTTTTTATTGTGAATTAGAAAATGGTTGGGGGGACACCAGACGGCCAGATTTGGCCTTCAGGCTGTAAATTTAGTATCACTGGTTTAGGTTCACTGAGCATAACATGTTCATTTGTTTACATGTTAGCATGCTAGCAGGTGAAACATTAGAGCACAGGTGTGCAGGTATGTTGACAATATTCAATTCCAAGTCCTGATAGCTAGAATTAGTGTTAACTAGTGTGCAGCAGAGTTACAGTAGCTGGTGTGTTGCAAGGTTAACTGGCGTGCGCTGTAATTGATGTGTAGCTGATGTGTAATGCGTCGCCTCGCTCAGCTTTACTTGTGCATCCACATGAAAGGAGCCCTTATCTTTAATGCAGATTCCAGGGTAGGGCCTCTCCTCAAAACTCAATTACGGCCTGAATAAAGCCGGTAATGTCCCCGCTGCAGTGAAATATTGATTCCTAATCCTTGGCAGTCATTACTATGCCAGAAAATAATAGACCACAGAATTGGATTTTGATTTAACACACGACGTGTTTATTCTAATGCTAGGGACTTAATATTCCGTTGACTCTCATTTTCAGCCACAGAGGAGAGGGGAATAGTGATGGAGGCTCTGACGCCACACTTTTTATATTGTTGTGGAAGAAATTAAAAAAAGAAAGAAGGGGGTGATGGGACATCTTTCCTGTCCGCCTCCCCGGCCCTAATACACAAGGTCAGCTCCATGTAATTGCCTTGCTCAATGATCCTTAGGAGGAAGAAATTAAAAGTTGAGCAAAATAATGACTGAAACAATGAGACATGATTAGCCAATCAGAGAGCTAAACCCATTACGGGAGCCTTTTGATCTACTTCCTGCTTCCGCCTGCAGGCTTTATGGCTTTATTTTAAAACAGTCAATATATTAACCATATTAAATATCACAGCAGCTTATTCACCTTGGGAAATATTAGCATTTTAACTATGGTGGAAGAGAACTATAAAGCACCGCCAACACACACTGCTACAGGAACAGCGAACAGAGAAGAAATCAGCCAAGTGAGTATAAAAGAGTATGAGATAATATTATATATATATACTTTTTTCATCTGCAGATGAAGTCAGGCAGCCTTTCATGGATTTGTCTGACAGTAGATAAATGCTAGGTTACAGTGTCAAATTAAAGATGTGTAATAATTTATGCCATAAAAGATGTCGTAGTGTAAGTTGAAACATCAGTCTAACTATTTCACATCCCATAAATAGCACAATTAAATAATGACACAATTAAATAATGACTTGCCTTTTGACTTTTGACCCTTGTACCAAAAAACTAGAGGCTACAGCAAAAATATGTATAATAATAATGTAACAACAACAACAACAGCAATAAGAAGAAGAAGAATGTTGCCAATAATGTGGTAATAATGGTAAATAAATATTGTGTAATATGATAATAAAAATGCAAAAAACAAAACAAAAAAAGACATTAAAAAATAAAAATGAACACAAAAGGAAGGGTACGCTATACAAACATTTACAGTAAAATATCTTCATGTAACATTGTGTGTGAGTCTGTGTGCATGTGTGTATCAGGAGGGGGTTACTGGCTTATTATTAATAATTAACTTAGAGAGAAGAACTGCAAAATGTTCTCTGTTAGCAGTCCTTTTTGCCTCATTTTATTATTGTTATGAGGACACTTACTCGTCACTTTGATAGTAGCACTGTAACACACACACACACACACACACACACACACACACACACTCACACACACACACAGTGGCAGTCCTGGTTCCCACAGTGTGTGCCAGCAGACACTGTGGGAACGCTCCCAAGCCTCTCCCTCTCAGCAGCCAGCCAGCATGTATACGTGTGTGTGTGTGTGTGTGTGTGTGTGTGTGTGTGTGTGTGTGTGTGAAAGAGAGAGTCTTGTGTCTATAATTATTCTAATGAAGGTTAACGAGCTCTGCTCAGCCTCCTCTTTATTAAATTAATCTCAGCCAGTAATGAATCATAATTACTATAATTAGCAGCTTGAGCTGCCTGATCTCACACTGGTGGTTGGTCAGAGTGAGGTGATGATACCGCGGCTTTCATCACACGGACAACCTTCATCTCCTCGGCCCTCTGCTGTCTCCTCTGCCTCTGTCTCTGCTGAGGTTAAACACATATCAGATCCACACTGAACATTTATTAAAAAGGTGTCCTATTGTTATGCCTCCCCCACTAATGTGATGCCGTTAACACTGTTTCTATTACACAACTGATCAACGTTTCATTGGGTGAATTCTGAGACACAGTTCATATTGTGTGCATGAATATGCATTCCTCTGATTATTGTTAAAAGTATAAAATGCTTCCTTTTATTGATATTCCATGGGACACTCTGGTAACCCAATTATTCTCACCTATGACCAGCAGGTCAAATCTGGCACCTGATAGCGTGCTGGGGGCCCCCCCAACCATTTTCAGTTTCACAATAAAAATAGAGTGATGCACACAGGCAGTTGTTTTTGTGCTTTTAGTATACATAAGGTGCCAGAGTGCATAAAACAGCATCAAAATGGAGCTTGTTTATAAAAAAAGGTGCCAGTGGAGGATCCCCTGCACATGCCAAAGAGGTCAGCAAAATTCTAGAAACGTCCCGAAATCAAAAATGCCCTAAAATCCAAGAATGTCCCAAAATCCAAGAAAGACCCTGAAATCCTATAAATAAATTAGGTCCATTGGAGGATCCCCCACACACCCCAACAGAGGTATTACCAAAGCCCCTAATGTGCTGCAATCCTAAACATCTCCTATAATCCCAGAAATGTCCTAAACTCCAAAAAATGTCCTAAAATAGTAGATATGTCATAAAGTCTTAGAAACATCTCAAAATCCTAAAAATGTCCTACAATCCTAAAAATATGTACTAGACTGGCCCCCGGCCTCCTGTTATTTTGCAAAAGTGGCCCCCACGCAAAGCAAATTAAGTATCCCTGCTGTATCCCAAAAACATATTTGCTACATATACTGGTCATATTTTTATACATGCATAAATTCATATACTTGCTTTTGTGAAAAATGCACATCTTTGCATGCATAATGAAAATATTGCATCAAATAGAGTTTTTTTTCTTGATTGTTCCAAAGCCTTCATATCTCACCTATCGTGCAGAGTACAAACTCCACTCAAATTCTTAAACGCTAAACTAAACATGAAATATCTCTTTCCTTCCCTCTCTTTCTCAACTAAATCTGAAGAGGCCTGTCAGAGCTGGACAGGTTTGACAGGACGTAGTGACAGGAAACACTGCATACTTAGAAATAGATTTAAAAACTGTAAAAACATTGCATACTAACACAAAATGCCTGCAACAAAAACTGACATCTGTCTACAACCACTGGCTTTCAAAAGCCCATATCACTTTAACCTATTTTTTTATTATTTAACAAATAGTTCAAATTATTTTCTCGTCTCTGACTCCATCCCTGTCTCCCCCTTCTTTTTTCATCCATCTCTGTGCTTCCTCCATCCCTCCTGTTTTTCTATTTGGTGTCTTTTCAAGGTTCTATATTTTAGATTAGCCCTCCTCCTCTTCCCCATTACAGGAGTAATAGCCCCCCATCCTCCACTCACACACACTTGACCCACACACACACTCCCCGCCCCCCACCATACACACACATACCCACAGTTAGACACTCAGATAACATCTGACCTGAAGAATTAATTAAATATGATAGCTGATTAAAAATAGCATAACTAATAGTGTAATATCTCAAGCTGTCGTCTTTAATAGTCAACATTGTGTGTGTGTGTCTTATCTGCTGCAGACAGACGCTCTCACTATTGATTCCTGTTCATTTCAGTTGTCAGGCAGACCACTCAGCTCATCTGGAATCATTAAACTCTACTGTCTGCCTGTCTCTGACTGTCTCTGTCTCTCTGCCTGTCTCTCTCTCTCCGTGTCTCTGTCTTTGTCCTACCTGATTCTCCTACTTTTATCCATATTTAATTCTTCCAAAAACTGACAAAACTGAAACTGTGCAGTATGAATCCAGGTAATATCAAAATCACTAAGTGAGTGTTAGTACTATTGTGAAGGGTAACTACTTCTGTGCCACAGAGCTCCATTGTTGTTAAAAACACACAGTGAGCCACACTGTTGCACTGGGTGACGTGTTTCTTCAATACTATGAACACACACACACACACACACACACACACACACACACACACACACACTGTATTTTGTTTTTATTCTTTACGTAATCCCACATTTACGGCCCTGCTGTGACGGAGCACCAAATGTAAATTAATTCACCACTGACAATAGTCCCCAACAATTGCTTGATTTTTTCTCGTTGAGTAACATTATATAAATGTGGACACATTTTTCTTCAGTAATGCCTGGACATGAGTCCTTGCTGTTTTAAAGATGATATTAGCCGTTTGTAATTGATTCCATATGATTATTTTTCTTTCAGTCTCTGAAAGAAATTTTGTTATTTCATATGTAGCATAGGCATATTTCTAGTAGTTATATATTTCCTCTGAATTTTGCTAAAAGAAATTAAGGCACATCCACTAATTTAAGTTCATTACACTTGCAGAAACTCTATGAGACTAACCTCACATGGTGAAAGAGCTAGGTTGTCTCTCTCTCTCTCTCTCTCTCTCTCTCTCTCTTGTTTTTGATTGTCTTTAAGTGTTTGAAGGTAATTTTAATATCTTCTTATTTTTATTATTGTATTTCATGATCTGTGCCCCTGTAAAGCACTTTGAATTGCCTTGTGTCTAAAGGGTGGTATATAAATAACTTGCCTTGCCTTGCCTTAAATGTGTGTGTTGCCCTTAACATTTTTATGTAATAATAATATTAATAGCTTCCCTTATTCTATTTTTCCATCCATCTGTGTATTTATGTGTGTGCAACAAAACAACAACAACAACAACAACAACCAGAGTCCCAAGGATGTAATCTTGGGGAACTTCACTCTACTCAGGATGTTGGTCTTATGAAAAACTGCAATGGCCAGCATTTAAAATGACTGATTCTGTTTAAGATTTCAAAACAGATTCAAATCAAAATGAACAGGTTCCATGAAAACACAAAACCCAGCTATGGGTTGTCTATCTCTCATTCCCTTTGGACCACCCTGTTTGTGGCTCTTAGCCCAAAGCCAATTTGTTCCTACTGAAGATGGTGAGCCTTGTTGATTTTTAATTGCTCATTGAAGTTTTAGAACTATTTAACGTAGAAGAGAAAGATGCAAACACAATACTTGTTGGTAAATACATTCGCTGTTGGTTTGGGTCTATGCATAGTTGACAATAAAAAAAAGAATTTTGTCGTCCTTTTTCTTTAACCCTTTAAAAACCTAAGAAAATAGACTTCAGTCAGCAATTTAAGAAGAAAGGACCTAAAAATGGTCAAGAAATTAGTAAAACGTCCAAGAGAATTAACTGAAAAAAAGAAAAGATACAAAAACAAAACAGAAAAGAAACTAAGGAAACAACATAGAGATGACTTGCAAAAATATAATATAATAAAATAAATAAATAATAAATAAATATAATAATTTTTTTTCCTTTCATTTTCCCCTCGCTTTTTAAAAATCATCAGTCATTTTCTGTAACCGCTTGTCCTCGTAAAATCCCAGCTGTCATCGGGCAGAAAATCGCAGGGCCGACACATAGAGACGAACAACCATAAACAACTACAAAACAGAAAAGAAACTAAGGAAACAACATAGAGATGACTTGCAAAAATATAATATAATATAAATAAATAAATAATAAATAAATATAATAATGTTTTTTCCTTTCATTTTCCCCTCGCTTTTTAAAAATAATTTGCAAATTTTTTCTAATTTCTTGCAATTTGTAATACATTTATCAACAAGCTTATTGCCCTTTTCCCATGTTTTTGAAATTTTTGGAAGGTCAAAGGTTTAAATACATTTGAAGGCTTTTAAAAGCAGTGTAAGGGAAGTGGTGTTGCTCCAGGTTTTAAAGGGTTAAAAATAAGTTATATCTTGATAAAATATATTTCCCTTAACATTTCGCTCTTAATTTCCTCTTTCTTCCTCCCTGACAGTTAAAAACTAGTTATAAACCTGTAGGAATAAACTCGGAGAGACACAGTCTTGAGGGTTATTTTTCTCTTCATAATAAAAGCCCCTTCCCCCGCTGTTAGTGCTCGAGTGATCTATGTATTCAGTCAGGAGCATTATGGGCAGACATGTTGGTGTTTGCTTTAATCCCAATGAGAGCTCTGACTCCTGTGACCGGGGTATTCAATCAAAGGCCCTTTAGGTCACAGGAGATGGAGAATTACACACTGGATGTGGTGTTGGCGGTCCTGAGCTAAATGTGACACTTTGCATTATTAGGAAATGTTGATGAGAAAGAATATGGATGGATGGATGGATGGATGGATAGATTGGTATAGAAAGAATTTGGTTGGATGGATGGATGTGTGGATGGATGGATGCTTTCGATGGATGGGCATAGAAAGAATTTAGTTGGATGGATGGTTTGGATGGATGTGTGGACGGATGGATAGATGGATTTGGGATGACAGACAGGTGACTTCGCCTTTGCGTCCCCACCTGACTGGAGGTAATTGTGGTGATCTCTGTGGTAACCCTGAGGTTAGGCTGAGACAGTGGGGCCAGATGAGTTTTTATTGGTGGAAGTCACAGCTCAATGATCAGTGTGTGTGTATGTGTGTGTGTGTGTGTGTGTGTGTCTGTTCGTGTTCTGAAGCAGTTAGTTTAGCTATAGATACAGTTTTTCACTGAAACGTCCACACTGCAGACATATAATCAAACTGTAATCATCTTTGTCAAGCAACAGATGAGTTTTTCCTGTAACTGTTGCTCCACTTGATATTAACACCATTTCGAAAACAAATAAACACATTAGTGTGGACAGTGTAATGTGTCAACTTAAGTGCAGGTGGAAATTTTGGTCAAAGATGGATTTAAACTGAATTTACAATAATGACAAGTTGCTGCCATGGCATTTCTCAGTCAGATCCTCCCCTCACTTGTCTACAGGTCTACCCTCATCCAAATACAGTCACTTCTTGCTCCAAACGACCGAGACAGTAACAGCCAAAATGTCAAACTCGCAGCTTCGAGCCCACAAACCAATGAGTGACATCACAGTGACTACATCCACTTCTTTTATACAGCGAGTGATTTCCCTCAGTGCATTCTTTAGCTCACGGTCAAATCTCTAAACTGCTTGGCGACATCGTTAATGTTTTTAATATTTCAGTCCAAGGCCTCAGTGAGGTTCTGGTTGATCTAACAAACAATGACACACAAAATGCTGACCAGGCACTGTGCTTACACACACACACGCACACACACATGACCAGCAGATCAATATTTATGAGCTATCATGCTCCTGACAAAGCAGGAAATTATGGCAGCCAATCAGTGCAGTCTCAGTCTCAGAAATATCATTACATTGTCTGCTAAATGCTTAATCAATTGATCATTCATCAGCTTCTCCTGCACTAAATAATACTGACTTACTTCTGTCTGTAGCAATCAAAACACTGGTGGCACGGAACTACAGTTACTGTTTGGTTCTGTCTTCCATGTTAGTAAGTGATTGTATATGTCTCAGGTATTCAAGCATAGAACTCCACAAAACTGCATCCACTTTTGAAGTGGATACTTTATACTCATAGATTTGTCATACCCTAAAGAGCTGTGGCTCATTGATACCTGACAAACAAATCCAAAAGTGTACTGAAAAAACAAAGACAACGATTTTTAAAATTAGTTCTAACATGGACCCAAGACAACTCAATTTCAGCCTTCAGTGTACACTGTGGGAACTGTACAGTGAGGGAATTTTATATAACTCAACTGTTTACATTTTATCAAGGCCCAAATATATGCATATTTAAGGGTAAGGTCATATGACTGACAGGCTAATGCCTCATATTCAATTTGAAACTGTGGTAATTTAATAAAAGTAGTAATTTGATTCATTTAAATTTGTTTGGAGAGTGGAGTCAGAACCTTTACCAATATCCCTATATTAGTTTGAATACACTGCATTCACACATTCAAACAGGAGCAAAAATTTAGGTCAATGAGTGCTGCTCTTGGGCCCTGGAGTTGATGATTTTGGCCATGAACGCTAATGTAAAGACGTTGTCATTTCAGTCTAGAAATTCATGCAATTAAACTAAATTTATGTTGATATCCATACTGACTTATCAAATAATATACACCTGCTCAATAAATCCTACCTTTGCCTTTTTTTATGTTTCAGATTTTTTGACACTAGAAAGGTGATTTAACTCTGATTTTTGAGGCCATATAGAGATGACACTAAACAGCATTATGTTGAAAGGTCTCATCTTCACAGTAAAATAGAAACAGTCACTAGAACAGCAGCAAACAACATCTTCAGGTACAGCGATAATCGAACAATACTTAAATCAATGATTACTGTTGCATCTCATTAATCCAATTATATAGGCCTCACATACTAATGCTCAGTATTATGCTGATTTGATACGTCAGTTATTCATGTGTTTATTACTACTGTTGACTGTCCATACAAACAGAGCTTGCAGTTATAGTCAGAGTGAACATCTCGGCATATTCCAAGGAAACTGTCAAGAATCCACCTGCTGGAGGAAGTAAGCAATGGCTAAAGATGTTGAAAATGTTCCACTCAAATAAATGTTGCATTTTTTGCATCTCATTTGAAGTAATTTGTGCTCATCTCCCTCAGACACATGGAGGCAGTGTAGTGTTTAGTTGTAAATTGGGAGCGGTTGTAAGCGGTTTATTAGCTGTCTGCATGTGCACTGAGCATCAGAGTCAACAGTAAACTCAACTGTACACACAACAGGACTGCAATGAAATATGCCATAAAATTACCATGAAAGAAACTGGCAAACGGATTTTGACAGTAATGTTAATCTGGGCGGTGGTACAAGAATCAGTCCAGTGTGAGGTGATGAGAGTGGCGGTCCTGCTTTAAAAACCTGAAATCACTTTAAGGTCTTTGTGGGTCTTCAGGGCTAAAATGGTTAAACATAACACCTTATTCTCAGAGTGGCTCTTTCACACAGTAGCAATGATATCTCCACTGCACAGTCCTTCAGTGTGAATGTGTGTGTTTGAGTGTGTGTGTGTGTGTCAGTGATTGGTTTCTGTTTTATGGACTGGCTAGCAGAGTGCTAGTAATCCTTAGAAATAAATCTGCTTTATTTGACCTTAGTGTTAACTCCAATAAAATACGCTTTACTGCTGCGAGGAGACACACACCTACAACTACACACACACACACACACACACACAAACACACACACACACACACACACACACACACACACACATGGCCAGCTATCAGGTCATAGCTGGCCACTTGACAACATTTCAACATTTATAAGGACACAAGGAGGGAAACCTTCTCTCCACCAGACTCCACTCACGTTCCTTCAGCTAATGAAACTGCAAGCTGTTGTCCTGTGGCCTCATGTTACAGACGAAAACACTGGGGAAGGTAAACACACACACAGTCTACACACCCTTTTCAAGCCTCCCACCTTTCCAGGATGAGTATATCTGTATGTTTTCCATTTACAGTTGCAAATAATTTGCTGCATTCTGTGATTTCTGAGTTCCCAATTCCACTCTGTGACTTCATTGGCTACTGTTACATGCACACTTGGGGTTGACAGATTATCGGTCTGGCTGATTATCAGGGCCAATATTTGGCATTTTGCTGATTATATATATTGACATTTTATTTTAATGATTGTCCATAAAGTTAAATAATAAAAAAGTGTGCATATTTAACCAAAACCAGGGAATGCAGTCTGCAATACATGCAAAGAAAGTGTCAGCATGGGAGCAACTTTTACCTTGTAAAACCTCAAGGAGCTATTTTTATTCATTCACTTTTTTATGTCAATTTTAACTAAACTTTATTAAAAAAAGGTTGCAGCAAACTTGATGTATGTGATATTGAAAGTTTCAGCATTTAAGCATTTGCTAAAGGCATTTAAACAAAGTTTTGTGTTGGAGTTTGTTATATATTTCCAAATTCTAAATTATGACAGAAATGTTTTCTTTTTTATTGTAAATGCATATCAGTTCCAAATATCAGTTATCATTCTCATTAAGTACAAATAATTGGTATCGTTATCGGCCCTGAAAAACCAATATCGGTCGACCTCTAATGCACACAAATATACCCCTATTATTCAGACTATGACAATATTCTGAGTTTGGTACAGGTCATGTAAGCAGCATATTCAAAGTAACCCTTTGAAACCTGGTTAAACAAAAGTTTTCTGATGCTGCGTTCAGACACTTGAATTTCTAACCAAGTTGCTTATTACTTTTTTCCCCCATATTTTTGAATAAAATCATACCACTGAAAGGTGTCTGAAAGCAGCACATGAAAAGTGATGTCGCTCCAGGTTTGAAAGGTTAAAATATAAGACCAGTCATAGTGTTCACAAAAAGCATCACAAAACTTCCATTTCTTGTCATGTCCCCAGTGTCATCAGTTATCTTGTTCTTGTCACATCCAATCACAGTGGTAGAAAGACTTCCACTCCTCATAATTAGGACAAGTTGTTCCAATCTGAAGAGCTCAAGCTTGGATAATTAAGTCAGATTCTCTGACAATTATAACACCAAGCTACACCAGCTCCAAAGATGGTTTGCTGTCATTGCCTTAGCTCACAGAATAATTGTTTTATAAGCAAACAATTCATAGGATAAAAGTAGGAAATTCAAATTAAAGTTAGTAAGAATGAAAATAACCCTGACTAAATAACAATGCAATGTGCTGAATAGCAAAAAATTGATAAAAAGTTTTTTTCTTAGATACTTTTATCCAGTGGTATGATGCCTACAACCATACATGAACCAAACTCAGACTCATACAAGAGTTACGCTGGGCACTTTTAGGAATTGTTGTCTATGTTGGTTAAAGTTGAGCGTAACACATTTGCTGACCTTGCTGAAAAACAGGCTCTGCTTCATGGCTTGTTCCAGAGCTTTCAACCACCAAGTTTAACCTTTGAGCCAGCATGGACCACAATCATCATCGAAACAATTATTCAGCTGGAAACTACTTTAAAATTAATAATTTCAAGAGTGAAAAATTTTTTTTAGGTGAAGGCAAACTGCATGAACTACAGATGAAAATGAGCTTTTAGCTATATCATGCACAATACAAGTATTGTGCAGCGTAGCTGATAATTAAACAATAAAATAAACAATAGAATAATTAAACCATTTTAGCTGATTATGTGAAAATATGTTGGGAACAGTGGGAACATTATGAGATCAGTAGCAAAGAAAAAAAATAAACCTACTTATCTGGGTTTGTTGTCATGGTGCATGGTTCACTAGAAGCATACCTCGGGACACTGTAGTATAAAGTCAATAATAGGTTGATGTCAAGCAGCTCATATTATATATATATATATATATATTTTTTTTTTTTTAAATAATAATTTTAGTATTTGCCCTCTATATAT